>NW_026441680.1:0-34000 GCF_025612915.1 Magallana angulata
TTTATAATGCAATCAACAACAATGATACTTCATATTAGTTCCGAGATGTTTTTTATCATCGAAATACAACATGTTATGAACATCTCATGAGTAGAGGGCGGGCCTATGCAATTTTCTCTAAATCACACGCGTTAAAACGTAGATTCCTTCTTAATCATAGCTAAGTAATGTTAGTAAATAACCATGGGCCCATGGGCCACATATCGCTCACATAAACAATAGTTCTTGTATCGTTATAAATGTATTTTGAAAGGGTTTGTGATGAATTGAACTCTCCAATAATATTGTAAAACTCTCATATGTGTCATAGATTTTAAATACACTTAACAATACATCAAATGTAGCCTCCTTTTTGGGACATCAAATAATACATGTAGTATATCGGATGCTTAAACTAACCAATCTTAAGATCAGACGACACGTTCCTCAATTTTAGATAACTTTTTCCAGGAATTTGTTAATGGTTTACTACTACTTTGACAAGTTTTCTTGCAAAAAATTAGGGTACCTTACCAGGCATTTCTGCAAAATACTAGAGTATGCAATTTCCTATATAATCTTCTTGAAAATACACTTGAATTGCTGATATCAAAATAAATACATCTACAGCACAGCGATATGCACTATATTAGAACAATAACTCCGCCGGGGCGGGGTTTTGAACTCACGACCTCTAGAATCTACACGCTTCTGGCAGTGAGCGGCCACGAATATAACCACTCGACTATCTAGACATATAACCAAATCCAAGTAAATTTTGATCATTTTTAAAGCAATTATAAAATTAATATTTTTTATTGGAACTCTTTATTACGAGGAGATACAAAAAAGATTCTCGAGGAACGTGTCGTCTGACCTTAATTAATATCCTAGGCATCAAAGCCTTATAAAGATAACACAATCTTCAATAAAGTATAAATGTGAAAGAAGGTCACTGTGACTCTCTAATTAAGGTATGAGGATGCCTACAAAGTAAAGTAAAATAACCAAGGGTAGCATTGTATTTTATACAAACAATATTTTAGAACATTTTTACTATATCTTTCTTTGAATTTTAAGTATTTTTTGTAAAATTTCATTTAAGATAATTCTAATCAGGATCACTTTTTTTTCAATCCGAAACGGTTCAATTTCTTTCTGAAATTTTGCATTTTCGTTCTTTTTTATATATTTTTTTTTAAATATTGCTGTTCACTAGTACTATGTGACTATTTTTTATTCTTATGATGTTATCCATAGATTTAAAAAATATGAAAGAATAACATAAAATACTTGAACGGAACATCTCAGGTATGCTGTTATTCAAAATTATATCACTCATCAAATAAAACTGAAATTAAAGCTCTAAAATACCCCATTTGCAGTCAAACCAATTTTCCCCTTATTCACTGATAAATAGAAAATTATTCATAAAATAATTGAATTGGTCTCTGTTTTGTTCTTCATAAAAAGACTCTTGATTGAACCATCAAGTAAAATACTTGTGTATGTTGAGGACATTAGATGTTGCATTTCCGTCTGTTTTTTAAACTGTACTAATCATGGGAAGTCTATAAATAGTTGGTATAGTCAATCAATGGTTGCTACTTTTCTTTCAATAATTTTTACTATCTTTTGTTCCTTTGTCTTTTCTCACTGTGTGTTTGTTGATAAAAACTTCGTAATTACTAAGAATTACACTTTTAAAGATGAATAAACTTGGTGATCTTTGATCTTGATTACTTTGATTCCGATATATGCCACTAATTGATGTTGGGATCGAAATTTAAAAAAAAAAAACTCATCAATAAACTTTTTAAAGATAATTTAAGTATGATAAAATTATTACCGAAATTCCTTTTTTGTGTTTGGAGACTTCTTTGAATAAAAAGCGATTAAGCAATTTAGAATCTATACTATCTTAAAATTATTAGTAATCTCACAAAGTTTAGCACTCATAACTCTTGATAAGAAGATTTTTAAACATTTTCCCATTATATTACATGTCTTTGTGAACTTTGAATCCCTCTTGGGGTCCCATTAATAATCTGAGGGTCATGGATTTCACAATTTAGAGCCTACACTATCTTATACATTTTAAGGTTAAATTTTGAACTCCTCTTTAGGCCTCAATAATAGTCCGTAGTTCACGATTAAAATAAAATAAAATTGACACTATAAACATGTATGCACGTTTTGATGTAAATATTGGCATTTCTTGTGTAGTGATTCTTTTCTTAGACAACCACCAAAATTTCACAGTTTCGCAATGATTTCCCTTTTGAACAGATGTGTGGCCTTTATTTTTATAACTTTGATATCTCTTTCTATAAGAATGCATTGTACCAAGTTCGGTTAAATTTGGTTCAGTACTTCCAGAGAGGAAGTAAAAATTGTGAAATGTGTACAGACGGACTGACGACGGATAAGTGATCAGAAAAGCTCACTTTTATCTTCAATTTAGGTGCGCTAAAACCTAAACATTAATGAGAAGACAATTATCTAAACACCATATCAGTTGCAAGCGTGACATTCACCCCATTGACAGAGATGTTAGTTTGTATTGTTTTGGGCGACATTTAAACCCCTATAGACTCACTTCTGATAATTGTCTTATTTGCACGCAATCAAAAACAGTTAAATGTAATTAATGGAAAGAGCATTGATTTTAACAGTCAACCCTATTTTATTTACCATCTGCTTTGTATTGTGACACACTTCTCTTTGGTTTTGGTTCATCTTAAAAAAAAGACAACATATGTGTTATAATACAGTATCTCTGCACATTGTTTTGTTGAATGAAAATATCGTAATGTATGACACGTATCAGTGTTATTAAAGGTTCCAAATTGCATTTACAGTATTGCTATTGAAATAATTGTGTTTCGATAACATCTTACGTGCATACTAAATAAACTATAAACAATTGAGAAACAAGATTATACGAAGATTTTAACTCCCGAATTCATAGCCTGTTGTTTGAAAAAAAGGAAAAAGAGCAGTTTATACAATTAATAAAAAAAATGCTCACCATCCGGTATGTTGTCTGAAGCGCGTTTTTTCAAATTAGTTTTCCCTACAAAAAGAAACAAGATATAGTAAATTGCTTTTAACAGAACAGTATTTCTTTACATCTCTCAATGCATCGAAATTCGGCAATAGCATAAAATACGATATGCTTTTTTTTGTTTTCCCTCGAACTGAAATGTCACACTTTCATTAGTTTAAACATAACAATCGATTTTCTCATAAATCTATGTGTTTGTTCGGTGAGAATTAATATTCGGCAATATGGTCGTCATTGGCCCACACTTTGCCGACACATTTCTAGATGACTTCATATCATTTAATACAGGAAGAGGATTCTGTAAGCTTTTAAAATATTTAGACTAGTTGTCCTTTGACAATCTTTTTAAAAAAAGTAGTTGCCCTTTAAATATTGACGTCAGATTGTTGTGTCTGGAGCAGACTCAAAATTTTGCAGAGGAAAAGGACAAACAGTGTAAAATTATATATCAATAAAACATTGTTAGTAAGCTTTTTATTACTAAATCAAAGATTTCCATCGTATGTTCCCTATCGCTCTATAGTCATTGTTTTATCCCATTGAAGACTGTTTTGCGCATGCGCTTTTAAAAAGTGAAATAGCGTCAAACAGTAAATAAAGAACAGATTTATTATCAGAAACAACCCTACTTGGATTTGGACTTGACTTTCTAATTATTTTATGATATTACAATTAACTACAATCCTCTTGTAGGACATAAATATTTTAAAGTTAAATTATAGTTGAATAAATTGAGATAACAAACCACTAAAAGAACACTGCATAACCGCGGCACGCATATTATACGGGGAGGGGACTAACTCACATTTGATACACTTCAAACAAACACATATACGCGTCATATTGAGCAATTAAGAACTTATTCTCGTAAAATGGTAAGCTATAAAATTTGATAAAGAATTTTGAAACATTACTTATTTTATGTCCATAAAGGGGAAAAAACTTATTTAAAATTGTAAGATTTACCAAAAGAGCTGTTTTTTTTTAGTTTGTTTGGGTTTTTTTTTTTTGGGGGGGGGGGGTGGTCGGAGACATAATTTTTGCCTATTTTTCAAAGTTCATTAAATATAAAATCACTATATCAAGGTTCTTCTATGTAAATTTTGTAGACAATTGTAGGTTTGGGAGTTTTTATACTTTCTTTTAAGTATGTGAACATAATTAAATAAGACAATTTTAACATGCACATAGTGTTTCAGATGCAGATATATATTGACTACAAATCACTTTAAAAAATTTCAACTATTAAAAAAAACACTTTTAAAACTGTTTAACCCATTAAATGTTCTCATTGAATATTCTTCATATTCAGTTCAAATAATTTGATTCACTTATATTATATCATTATGCATTTTTCTTTTTCGCAAAAAACAGTGTTTAAAGTCTTATTGAATACCATGTCGCTTGATACTGCTAACATAGACTAACCAAGATCAGTACAAAAAAAATGCACCGTGGAAAGGCTTTATATAAGCAAAGATAATGAATTATCTTACCATTTTCTAAAATTAACATCGTATTCTAACATATGCTTGGAGCTTGAAATACATGTATTCAAGTAAGAACAAGTACATGTAACAAATTCAACTTAAACGGTATATGAATAGAAAATTATATATTGAACTTGACCTTGACCCATGCGTGCACGGCTAGACATATTGCATATGATATCGGACATTCACGAAATAGATACATCGACACACCGTATTGTTGACATTTACATAACCAAGCTTAAAGCCTACAATAATGCTATTAATTTCCCTACACTCTGCTTAATTAGAGTAATCTAACTGTGTCTCGGGAAAGGACATCACCACAGTTAAATGCCTCTCATATACCCGTAATGTAGCAACAAATTGTAGAATAGCTCCGAAACTATTTTGGAAAAGATTAATGAAGCCGCATTAGAAATAACAGTCAAATTATTCGTAACAAACCATTTTTAGGTTGTAAATACCTTTCATCTCAAAATTTAATTGATAGTAATGAGGTATTTAACACTTTTTCACCAACATTTTTACTTGCTTCAAATTTACACACCATGTTAACCTTCGGAACTTTCGTGATTTTTCATATTAAATGCACTGAGTTAGAGTTTTCTCCCATAATTTCTTTGATAAATAGATTATATGGCAAATGTTCAATGAAAATTTACACGTTTTTTTCTGAGTTTATCCATGCAAATGTGATATTGTGGAAACATAGAGTAAAGAGCCTCCCGTGATTTAGCGTAAATGTTATGCGCATGCGCAAGATTGTAAAATTTAAAAAATCCTGAGAATTTCGGGATCTTTTGAAGGATTTTTTTTTGTTGATTATTAATGAGCGAAGCTTGATTAAGAAAAATTAAAAAAAAACAAATTAAAAATCTTTACCTACCAATGATGTTTAAAATACATGTATAGAAAACAAAAGACAGTTCTCTGCCGATTTCTCGGTATTAAAGCTCAAAAAGTTGAGTCTACTATTTTAATACGGTAGTATAGATGCGTAGTGATTTCATACAGCTTATACCATTTTATGGTAGAATGAGGATAAAGTGGTGCACTGCGTGAATCACTGGACAAATTTCTTTTTTTTTTTAAATTTCAGGTATGCCCTTTCACTACAATAATTATTTGATCCATATCAGAATCGACGTCATTTGCGTGCAATTTAAACGCAACAATGACTACATTGAACATGTGAGAACACAATTTTACTCTCCATTCATTAAATAATTCAACACCCTGAATTTGATTGAAATAATGATTTGATGTTGTTTCTTTTCAGAACCGTTATCTTTGTCAAATTGTGCAAATTGGAAAAGTTGATCCGTCTGCTTTATTAACCAAAACTGTATGGATATAAAAAAGGAACGTTTCTTGGGCATGTGCGGCCATCTTACATACATTTGAGGAAAATATTGTACTATTTACATTCCTTCAACTGACTGGTGTCTGCCTGAAACTGGCCATAAATGTTGCCAAAAAGATATATGAGGCCCATGGAGCCACAACGCTCACCTGAGCAACAATGACTATGTGGGCGTTCAAAAGAATATTGTGCCATATGTACAAGTATATAGCGTTTAGCGATACATTTCTTATGATCAACCAAAATTTCAGCGTCAATCGAAAAATTATAAGCTAGATACATGTACAAGGCTCACAATTCTGCTAGGTTTGAGTCATTCCTTGTTCACGTTTGTGTGTTAATAACATTCAACTACAGATTTTTTAAATTGGTATTTCCTTTTCACCATTTAAAATGTAAACAAAAGAAAGAATGGCCTCAGTTCTGTGTACAGATATAGAATTGTGAGTAAAGCTCTTTTTCTTGCTTACAATTTGAAGCTTAACACTCAAATATGGATAATGAATAGAAAATTGTAAAATAGAAGAAACATGCACTAAAACAAAAAGACCACCTTTTATTTATCAAAGAGAATCACATATATACCTACGTATTTCCGTCAGCTATATTCAAATCTGTTTAAAACCATAACGACTCAAGAACATGCTGAGCATCTCAACAAAACGCATTGCATGAATCAATCATTATGCAAAAGATCATACCGAATTACCAATAGAATGAAATGTATTTTAGTACGATGTTAATACATCAGTTTTTGCTTAATTCGTCAGTTAAACAGTCAACTGTGTTTGACTATGTTTGATTTGATACGTAAGAATTACAAAATACAGGCGATGGTTACCCAGGTTACAAAGCATAAATAATGAAAATGAAACGATAAACAAAACAACCTATCACCATCGTCTTTTGTGAAAACTGTCAACACATTGAAATATTTAATCTCAATTTACTTCACAAAATGGGCATCTATGTATTTTGCAATTTTCAAAGATTCCCTTCGCACGCGAACTGTTAAACAACACACAAATTTATCTTTGTCGGACCGATCCGTTTATCATGTGTCCAATATGGTTGCTTTAAATACAGAACTTCGTTTTAAAAATATAGAATACCGAACCCAAGTTATACACTGACTTCTTTTCTTTATTATTATTTTTTATAACTTAAAATTGAATCAAAATTAACCCTTAAATTTAGCAATTTATATTTATTTCTGTACAAATGATTTCTGATAAATTACGTTGAATTTGACTCAACAGTTTTTTGAGAAGAAGATTTTTCAAAATGCACCCTTTATTTTTACAGTTTAAAGGGTTTTTTTCGCTTTGAATGCAAACTGGCCTTTTATTTCTGCAAATTTTATTCGCATTCCCGTGAAGATGCTTTGTGTTAAATTTGGTTAAAATTTGCTCAAAATTTTAAAAGTTTACACATCTGACTTGCGGATGGACGGACAGACAGACGGACGACCGAGAAAATGTAATCTCAGATGATATAAAAATCAATAAGTATAAAGTCCTATATGTCATCTTGTTTGAAAAGTATGCATAGAAGAACAGGACAATTCCTTTTAATGACTTAGAACAACTGTCGAACTGTGCAGCTTTAAACTTATTTAAAGATTAACAAATCGAAAAAAAATATAAAGGGAATTTATTGGTGTCCTTTCTACTACCATTTGTTGAGGAAAAACAAAGGTTTAAGCTTGGTTTTTTAAAGTCGTCACTTTGTCTCAAGCTGTACATGTAGCCTTTTTTTAAAATTGGTATTGAAAAACTATAAATCCCAACAAAATATATTTGTGTCATGAATGTACATTGACGTAAAATTTCAATGAGATATGTTAATATTTGTTTTAGATTTAAGACAATCACATTTAAGGACTCCTACACCACTTCTAAATAAAAATAATTGGGACATGGTCACGGTTTTGGTCAAAAGCTATTTTTTCTGATTTTAAAGTCTCTGCCGGTCGCCATAGACTGGTGGCAATCGGTAGTATTCGATGAGCGATACTCTAACATCGGTCCTCATGGCCTGTAGTTGTTAACACATCTGTCTCATCAACAATCATCGTACAGAGGCCGAGCATGCATACGCCCTCCGATGGTATTATGGCGAGTGACTCTGAATGATTTTATTTTTTACCAGCGTAACACTGATTACCGGCAGGAAATCGGACACGCAGCGGAAAGTCTTTTCCGAACATTCTACAACGCTCGACTTGTGGCCGGACAGTGAATCAAACATCATACATGTACGATTATTGTCCGGTCATCTTACCCACATTGTAGGATGAAAGAATGATGGTCGGCCGAAAAATGATATAATAATTGCCTTACCTTACATGGTTAATAAACGATAATGGCTTTGGCACCGAGACATCTGGGGTAATATGTTGCAGCAACAACCTGTACAAGCTCGGCTTCAACATGACGCTATCCTGGCGGCGTTGTTAAAAGAAGCAAAGCAAGAACAACTCAGAGCCCCACGATGAAACAGAACGTGATGGTTCCGAGACTTAAAATTACAATACTCTTATGAGAGAGCCTGAGGCGTAGAATTTTACAAATTTTAATTTTTTTATCCGCATAGAGCCGTAGAAGTTCCATGAGCTTTTACAAATGTAGCACAGCTTGGGACACGCATTGCCAAAATGAAAAAAAGTAAGTTTAGGTGATATTGTGGGGAATTTACTACTTCTTTTGCCAAAACATATATATGTTTCAAATCTAGTTTGTTCTGCAATTGTTAATTGGTATCTTTCTCTCTCTATTTATTTTTCAGCCAAAGAGCTTCATTGGAACCTGGTCTCAAGTTGGTGATCACGCTCCACTAACTGGCCAGTGGCGCAAGTTATCACTAACTGGTAATGCGTTTCGAGTCCCCACAACACAATTTCGATGTGTGTGCTAGAAGGTTGCCTAGAGTACAAAGCTGTGGTGTGCAGACTCAATCGACCGATGATGCCTTGCTTAAAGTAGCACAGCAGTTCTTCCTTCATTGCTGCAGGGCCTTTAAAGGCAAGCATATAGCCATTCAGAATCCGTTATCACGACATGCTTTCTGCTTTCCACTCTGGAGATGCCTTGTGTGGTCTTTGCATATCGCTCAATGAATGTTGTGAACGTGTAAAAACAGTTTGCGCCAATAAAAGCCCAGCGATGCATTGCTAAACTACATATGTAATACAGATATTCCAGCGGAAATCGGCCGAAACATTTAAAATCGATTGTACTTTGGTGAGCGCCGTTCGTATATCGGCAATACATTAGCCGGCTATAGGCAAAAGTTAAGTCGATTATCGGCCGATGTTTGTTAACTCTTACCTCAGACTCAAATAATACAGGGCAGTGATCGGCCATGTATCAGCCATTTCTTAATGTGTTACAAGTAATGACGTATCGCCGATGAGAACGATGTGGAACATTAGTAGAGACACCGCTAATTTTTAACTACAAGTTAATTTCTTCCGATGACTTCCACCGATGTGCCCGATGACGTCTGTCACCGTCCAATAACAGCGGATGTCCGGCCGGCATCCACACCATTTCATCTAAAACGCACATGTAACACATAGTTTAACCCATCGCTCGGTAATGTGACTGAAACTTTACAATGCTTGAGTAAGGCATTTTTGATAGTTAACCAAAATTTGAGTGTCATTCGCTGAGATGTACGCGAGTTACTGAGTTTACAATGCTTTGCTAAGTAAACAAAGCTTTATGTTTACATTTTGAATGTTGAAGTGAAAATTCTAGTTTCAGACTTTAAATTGATGTGTTAAACGTTAGGAACAGTTTATTATTACTTAAAATGAATAGGCATATAGACTGATCAGCTTGAAAAAGATGTTTTACTGGCATATTGAGCCTTAAACCAAAACAGGGCATGAGCCCTGTTTCATGACAAATAAAAACTAGAGGTACTGTGAGCAAGCTCACAATTGATACCCCCGCTAATAAAAACAATCATAACCCTTGCATTTTTGCTATTATAGAAAATATTGGATGAATCTATTTCACTGTCAATTTTCTATGAATAACAACTGCTCTAGTTTTTTAAAACTGTTAATGCTAATATGAGTAAACAAATTAATTACTTTCCTTTAATTCCATTTTATTTTAAGTTAACTGTTAATGCATATGGACATTTGCATCCTTCCGTTACAATTACATGTATGACTCAAATCAAACGAAATCCACGTGTTAATATTTAAACATTTTTTAAATTATTGGTATACTGAGCCCCATTTTTTCCGATTTTTTTTTCCACACATCTATTTTTCCCAAACAAAATTTCATCGGAGCAGGCCATTTTCAGAGAGACAGGAATGAGAATATAAAAATAATTTTATGTGGCCTGAGACAAGGAACCTTTCTGTCAAATTTTAGCTTCTAATATTTCCATTAATACAAGACATGAGACAGACAGAATTGAGCATTTTTGAAACAATGACCTTGAACTTCCTCAATTGACCTTGGGTAAGATATCGACCGGACACGAATTTTGCATTTTTCATGCCAGTGACCTTGACCTCGCCCGAATGACCTTGGGTCAAGGTCCTGACACACCCTTAGGTCATAAGCAATCTTTGTGTGAAGAAAGAACTTCTATTGTTTCTCCATAAGAAAGATATGGACCGGACACGATTGCATAGACAGACGGACGGACAAGGTGATTCCTATATACCCCCCCCTCCCCAAACTTTGCGGGGGGTATAATGAGCCCTGTATCTTTTTTATTATTTTACGACTGACAATCAAATTTTAATTGATCATTAGAAATGTATTCCGTATTCGTTTTAAATAATAAAAACAGAAAAATAGAAGTTGAAAGTAAAATTTGACCAAAAATGTTACCATACCTGTTATGTTATTGCATTATAATGTGTTTATTGACATGAGCGACAGTCAGTTGACTGAATGGCAGGGATTCATCCTGTGAAAGCTAACATTTTTTACCGTAACATATCTTTGACAAGTTAGATTTGAATGACCAAAACCTCACAAAGACAAGCGTCAAGTTTGTTACATAATGGTGAAACTGAAATTACACCGAAGGATATCAAGACTTTGGAGTGTTCTGTACATAGCGAAAAGTACGACTTGCCTTTTTTCATAGTAGATTCAAATACTTAATCAATTCTGGGAAAGAATGCCGGCACAGAAATTGGATCTATTGTGCGCGTGCACTCGGTCAACAAGGACTTGTTGAAGGAAAACCCTACTGAAATCATATGAAGATATTATCAAGGGACTCGGTAAACTTCCTGGAAAGCACCACATCACCATTGACGACACTGTTACTCAAATAATTCATCCACTGAGGAAGGTCCCTGTCGCTCTCAGTATTAAAGGCGAAAACGTTAAGAGTTATCGCAATGCGATATGAGCCCCCCGAATGGGTACACAGTCTGGTTACAGTCCGTAAACCTAACAAGATAAAACTCTGCATTGTTCTAAAGGACTTGAATCGTGAAATTAAGAGAGAGCATTACCGCTTAAAAACAGTCGACGAAGTGATTGAAAACCTTCAAGACAACGTGTTTTCGAAGTTCGATGCAATTCATGAATTTTGGCACAGCAAACTTGATGAGCCCAGTTCAAAGCTGTTGACATTCATTACCCCATTTGGTCGGTACAGATTCCTGCGTTTGCCATTTGGAATAAGCTTTGTACCAAAAGTGTTTTCTAAGCGAGTACAAGAGATGTTTTCGGATTTAACGGGCGTAGAGTGCATAGTAAACGACATCCTACTATTAGGAGAGACTATTGCTGAACACAATTCCCGGGTACACCAGTTGCTACAAAAATGTCGTGAACTTTTAAGTTTAACAAGAGCAAAGTGGTGTTCCGTGTACCTGAAGTGAGGTATGTCGAACATTTGATTACGAACAGTGGTATTACGGTAAAACCCTAGGAAAGTACGAGCGATAGTAGACATGCCAGCACCAAAGGACGTTTCAGGAGTAAAGCGCATTTAAGGCGTCGTACAATATGTTGGCAAGTTCATTCCGAACCTGTCTGATGTGACTGCACCACTTCGTACACTCCTGCAACAAGACGTCAAATGGCATTGAGATGCACCATAGCAGGAAAGTTTCGACATACTGAAACAACTGGTCTCCAGCACACCAGTACTCAGTATATATGATGTTCACAAGCATGTAACAATTTCAAGTGACGCAAGTTCCATGGGACTTGGCGTAGTCCTCATCCAAGATGGACATCCGCTTGCATACGGTACGAGGGATTTAACAGAGACACAGAAGAGGTACGCTCAGATTGAACGTGAAATGCTAGCTATTGTATATGGATGCAAAGTTTCATCATTACATTTATGGCCGAAAGTTGACCGTGGAGAATGATCATAAACCCCTGGTCGCAATCTACAACAAACCACAGTATCGAGCGACGCCTAGACTTCAACGAATGTTTATGAAGTTACAACGCTATGACCTGAAGTAAGTGTATATACCGGAGACGAATATGCATATTTCAGATGCATTGAGTCGGTCTTTCCTGCAAGAGACTCCCGAGACTCTAGTTGATGATATCGATGTTGATTTGATTGAGGCACAACTACCCGTGTCTCAAGCAAAACTACAGCAACTCAAAGAGGCGACTCCTGCTGATGATAAATTACAAACGCTGAAAAATACCGTGTTGATTGGTTGGCCAGTCGAGAGATCAAGTGTTCCATTGAACATTTTACAGTATTGGAACTACCGTGACGCAATCACTGCCATCAATGGACTTTTATACAAAGTTACAAGTTAATGTACATAATTCAAATATAGATAGGACACCAATGAACCCCCTTCATATTTTTTTCAGATTTGTAAATCTTCAAAATAAGGCTGTAGCTTCGCAGCTTGTCAGCTGTTCTGATTAAACAGGCTTTGTCCTGTTCTTGTATGCATAATTACATATATAACAACATGTAGTATCTCATATTGCTTTGATACTGTCTGCCAGTTTTGGGCAGAAACAAGCCAGCTCAAGAAAGGTTTGCATTCCTTTCCTCATATGTACAAGATGGCCGCACATTCCCCTTACATGTAAGTGTGTGCTTTGAGTTTGTAATTAACTACATCAATGTCCCAGTATGTTTTATGGAACTGTGTTCATATCCAAGCACAGGGCGATAAACAATCTTTAAGCAAGTCCTTAAAGGTGGCGTAAAGGTGGCTTAAAGGATATACAATCTTTAAGTCATCTTTAAGCTGAGCTTATAGGTCCTTAAAGTCAAAACCTCTTTAAGTCACCTTTAAGTCATCTTTAAGCTATCTTTAAGCATTTTTAAGTGGCATTTACGCTCCCTTTAAGTTGTCTTTAAACCATCTTTTAGTTCCCTTTAAGTCAATTTTGATCAAACTGAACAATAAAAACATATATTAAATGCAAAAGCTCTTTTATAGGGATGGGAGGGGGTGATCTGAGTGATGATATAATTTCCAAGGAAGGGGGGGGGGTGTTCCAGGCGGTTTTTGATTGTTGCTCCATTAAACACATATCGCTATCATCAACAACGCTCCGATGGACACAGATTGCCGTTATAAAATTCTTTATAATTTTTGTTTTGTTTCAAAATTATTCAAAATTATTGAAGGGCTGAGCGCAGTCTCCGTATCTAAATTTGCGCATGAAATTATATTTAAGTATGTTTGTTTCCTATTATAAATTATTCGGTGAAATCTCTCTCTCTCTTTTTTTCTCTCTCTCTCTGTCACTCTCTCTCTCTTAGTTCATCCAGTTATTAAACAAAAAAAAGATAATGAACCAAAAACTGCATGATTTAATTTAATAATCGGTTGAAGGTATGTATTTTATTTCAATTTTAATTATTTCTAGGTCTAATTGTAGATCTGCTAGATACATGTTAAGAGAGACATAAATAACTATTTATAAATATTTATGTCTCTGATGTTAAAGATGAAAATACTCTCAACTGCCTTTGTTATATCAGGCAGGATATTTATACTGCTTTGCTTGTCTAGACATAGTTTTGTTCGTTTGTGTATAATTAATTAGAGTCTATTGTTTGTCTAACTTAAGAAAACCCCTGGAACTAACACAGAATATACAAGATATACACAACAGTTGTGTCTTGTGCCCAGGTGCACGTTTGTGTATATCTAATTAGAGTCTATTGTTTGTCCAACTTAAGAAAACCACTGGAACTAACACAGAATATACAAGATATACACAACAGGTGTGGTGTGCCTAGGTGCAAGTCAGGGTTTCTAAAGGCGTTGAAATCTTAGTATGTACGTGTATACGATAAGTCTAGTGAATAAAAGTTTATTTACATTTGTAATTCATTTTCAAAGTATTATTTCCTAACTCTGGGTTTTAAAAATGTTACGTCTACAAATTAAAGATACATGTATGTAAGAGTAAAATCTAGAGGCTAATTAATTCCTGTACCGGTGATAATAGGGGTTAATATTTTTAAATATATGTATAAGAGTAAATATATCACATACCCGGCCTGGTACATCATACAATTGTATGTACAAGTATATGTATACATCATTTGCAATTGCACATGCAGTAAATACGTCACCCGTAATTGGCTATACTGTTTGTTTTAGAATTGACAGTCTAAAAATCATGTATACAATTAAATTTTTTAAACATACTGGAACGGCGCCGTGATCATGAAAACCGGGAAAATTGCGTAGAACTAATACCCTAATAGTTTCAATGCATTTAATAAAAGAAATGATTTCATCTTCTTCCTTGCATTTCATTTAGCTATGAATTAGATGAACGTTTATCTACTCGGTTTAAATTTATTTACTAAGGAAGCGTCTCCATTAAGGTATAATATATTTTTTTTTCACTGAAGACCAAGTTCCGTATTTCATTCTCAATATATGCATGCATTTATTTTATAAATTATATATAATTGATTTTTACAATATGAATGGAAGTCAAAATCTTTTCAAGTAAAAAATACACATTGAATACATTGATTTAATATCTACTGATATATAGGATATAAAAACCTCCTTAAATATGTTAGTTGCCGTGGCGCAGAAGAAGTGAGGTGATGCTGGTAATCGAAGGGTTCAATCCTCGTCTTGGGCGTTTTGATTATTTTTTTTTTCATTTTATTTTCTAGAACAAAAAGCGTTTTTGATACCTTTTCTATCATTATCATATAGTTAATATATTTTGTTGGTAAATTAAGCACAATATTTAATTAAAAGATTTTTTTATGGCTTAAAAGTGGCTTTTAGGTGGCTTAAAGGTAGCTTAAAGGTGGCTTAAAGATAGTCTTTAAGCTGCCTTTAAGGCATGTTCACGCTTTCTTTAAGTCATCTTTAAGCAACACATATAGCTTAAAGGTGGCTTAAAGATCGTCTTTAAGCTACCTTTAAGCATCTTTAAGTTATCTATAAGGAGAACTTAATGATGGTCATTCATCTTGTGAAGTGTGTAATAACTCCCAGTGACAGAGATGTTAGCTTATGTTGTTTTGGGAAACATGAAATCCACTGTAGACACTCGCTACAAAGAGTTGTCTGATTCGCACACAATCAGAGCAGTGGATTGAGATTATTGGAAAGAGGGTGTATATAAACTGTCAACGATAATAGTTACCATCTGCTTTGTATTGTAATGCACTTCTCTTTTGTTTTGGCTCGCCTTTAAAGAAAAACAACACACATATTACAAACAGTATCTTTGCACTATTTTGGTTATATGGAATGTTAGTTTTAAATACATGACACATACATATTACCGTATTTATTAATTACAGGTTTCGAATTGCATTAACAGTAATGTTAACAATGTTTTTTCGCCAACATTTTATGGGTATACCAAATAAACCATATACAAATGAGAATTGAAATTTTCATGCTGTGCTTTAAAAAGAAACCAATAAGGCAGATTATACAATCGCTTACCATGTGGTATGCTGTCTGACGTGCGTCTTTTCAGTTTTTGTTCGCCTATGAAAAGTAACAAGACACATTAAATTGATTTTACAACGCAGTTTATGTTAAAATAAGTATTCTACATTCTTCTAAGAGTTCCCGTCCAGCTGAGTTTGAGAAAAAAAGCTAGTTTTGAAAATTCATTAAAAGCAAAATCACAAAAATAAGGCACAATCACAGGATGAATCTCTGCCATTCAGTCAATAAAAAGGTGACTGGAAGGAAACTGAAATGTGACTGAATGACATATGTGTGCCATTCAGTCACCTTTCCAGAGCATTCAGATATCATTCAGTTGCCTGAATGGCAGAGATTAATCCTGTGAATCTTCAAATATACCTGGTTAGTGTACCCATGTTTATAACCTGAATCAACCTCTGTCAATCAACTGAATCGATGCCAAATATTGAATGTTACATGTAGAAAATGATAAGCATATGTTTACTCGTCCTCTTATCACACATACGTTATTTGATATACTTGATTTCATATTGAAGCAATACAAATACAAATGATTTTATTTAGATTTATGATGCGGTAATTAAAGTTGATATATGATATATGATAAGTAAATATTTGTTAACCTCATTTTAACATAACACATAAATGTGCATTGAGCATTGATCAGATTTGTACAACGTCATGGCGACTTCATATCACGTACATGTATCAAATGCATGTTATGTTTGGCATTCAATAAAATCAATAAAACAGCTTGAATGTTTTACATTTATTCTTTCAGAAATTTGGAGAGAGCATTTTAAAATTGTTATGATTATTTTAAGCAGGGCCAATTTTTTTGGTAGGTCTTGAACCGGTTTCTTTCTGGCACCGACACTTAAAGAGAAAATGTTCAGACAAATCTGGTACATAGGCAGCTGGTTGATTTAGATTTATACCAATAAAACACATATGTAAACAATAACAAAGCTTGGGCTTTGTTTACAAAGATTTTAAAACTGTGTATCTTGCTTATCACTCAATTCTTGACTTTCAAATTTTCACAAAGCATTAAAAGTACTTTTATTAAACATTCTAAACATTAAAATTGGAAAAAGAAAATTTCAAGTTTTGAGCTTAAATCATGCCAAGTCCCTTTAAGAAGTTTTACCTACCAAAACTTCTCATTCATTGAAAATGGAATAGTTTTTAAGTCAAATAAATATCATATGTCACCTGTTGTTCCTTTCAAGCTTATTGTGCGAAAGTCATCTTCAAAAAAGTCGATGTTCAGTTTGCTAAGTTTGTCTTTGTCGTGTTGCTCTATACTAAATAGTTTATCAATGTAAATTCCTCTGATCGATAAAACCATATAAAAACTAGTCGAGCGGATATATCCATTGACCCTGACGTCTTCTGTAGAACATCCAACTATACTGGCGACGGTTTCTTTCATTTTGGTTTCATCTTCAAAACTAAAATGATGTAAATTTGCATCTATGTGGAAACGAACGTTTTTAAATCCGTTTTCTGAAAAAAAAAATAAAACAGCGATATATAGATAGATAGATAGATAGATAGATAGATAGATAGATAGATAGATAGATAGATAGATCTATCAGCTTTTAGACAATTTTCTTTCACAGGTCGTCATATCTGATGCAAACCATGCTATTTATTTCATCAATATTCTATGCTATTTTTCTTTTTAATTGTATATCAGCTCTGCGTCATTAAGTGAAAAACCGCAGTCATAAAGGCCTAAAATGAAATATCAATTATCAGGCAGTTATGAATGTTTTCAGTTTTTAACATATTAAGCCCCTTTCACAATTGGCGCACAAGCATTTCACGACACTGCGATCGGAATTTGTACAGCCCCTTTCACAATTGGCGCACGAGCACTTTACAACACTTTGCGACCGGATTTTTTTTAGATTTGCACGAGCTCTCTCATTCGTTGCACGAGCTCTCGCATTAGTTGCATGCGTTTTAGTGCTCGCATCAAGTTTCCTCAAAATAGTGGACATGCACACTATTCAGACGCCACCGAATGCGGTCCAAATTATCACAGTGTAACGAACGAACATTAGTACGAACCTTTTACAACGTATTGTCTACTCGCAAGAGTGATGTTGAGTTTTAAAAGTCGCAAGATGAATCGCTGCTGTGTATATTGCGACCGTGAGACTGTTGCTCAACATGTCTCATGTAATCGTTCAACGTTGTACTATCATTGCACGACATATCAGCCTCAACATGTAATGCTTTGCTACTTATATATATACCATGTAATAATATCTCTGATTCAGAATTAAATTGACAAAATACATTAGTTTCATGATGGTGAGGGAAATACATATATAAAGATTTTTTCCCTCAAGAAGAATCATATTTCCCGAACGTTAATGCAATAAACATTTTATTATTCCAAACAACATATGATTACACAAAATACGTTGATTTCTAATAATTGTTTAACTTTTAAACAGTTGCAACATCAACATCGTGATTGATTGATTTCACATGTTACTTTCTCACTTTTCTTTCATGAATCATATATAGTTAGCTGGTTTTGTGATTTATGAATAGAATCATAATGATTAAATACTTTTGATTTAATATATTTGTCTAAATTGTATATCGACTATTTCATTTCTATGACATCGCCCTGTGACGTGACTTTCTAGACCAATCAGATATAATAGAATAATCATATTAAGGTATAATAATAAATGCTGTTGCATATCTGTATCTTCGTGGGCGACATGTTCTTACGCTTTATGTCTTCTGAATATTGGCAGTGAAAATAACCCCTCTGACTTGCACGAGCATTCGTACCATGGAACGCATAATCGCACGTCCAATCTCATTGGAGCACGTTTAATCGTCCAAGTACCTGGTCTCTCGCGCAATCCTGTCTTACATGTATTATCTTTCAAAAGTCGCTTTTATTGTACAACATTCGCATACAGACGCGATATATATCTTAAGATTCAATTTGTTTACATCGCAGTCTGCTCGCTTAGATCATGTGAAATTCGTACGAATACCTTTTCATATGCGATTATTTCGGCAACAATTTACAATTAAAGCCCATTTCATAATTGGCGCACGATTAGAAGCGACCAAATATTTGTGCGACCGAAAAAATTAGATATGAATCGTAATATATATATAAATATATATATATATATATATATATATATATATATATATATATATATATATATATATATATATATATATATATATATATATATATATATATATATATATATGAATATAATCTTCGCATAATTTTACAAATATACTTTTATTACTGTTTTTGATCTGAAAAAATGATTTTATATCAAAGTACCGAAGAACTGACGGGAGTTGATTTTATCGATGTGTATTTATTTTCAAATCAATGATATGTTATTTTGCATGACAAGTTCAGGTAGTTTCTAATCTGTATTTGAATTGCGCACATGTTTATAATATGAGTTTTTGGACTTTTCGACACAATAATGTTGATAAATCCCCATATAAATTTAAAGATAGAATTCAATCAAATTATGTATCAGTGATAGAAATATATCTGGAAAATGAATCCAAGCAATATTGAACCCTCGTCTCGTTCAACCAAACCCTCGGCTGTCGCCGTTAATATCCGACAAACAAGAGAGACTCTCTGCTTATCGGAGATTTACGGAGACAGCCGAGCGTCGAGTTAAACGAGATTATATTGAACTCTGGCGTAAGAATACATACAACTACAAAAAATATCTAATTGTTTGTACCATTTAAAACCTGACTATTTTCAAGGTATTTATAAATAAGTTTCCTTGAAAAACAATGCTTTAGCATACATTATTTCGAATTTCTCAATTATTCTGAAGAGCTAAGTCTTGTCAGCGGCGATGATTTGTGCTTTGGTCCAAACACTGTTTCACTTTCGTTTGTCAGAGTAACTGCATAGGAGAGTTGGTTAAAATCAACAGTTAGTCATTCAAATTAAGTTTATCATCATGAAAAGCCACAAGGCCTAACCATGTCATGTCCTTTACCTCCCTCATTCTTTTCCATTAAACAAAGCAAAACAGAGTCATTGACTCTCTCTGTATAGGACATCAGTTCATAGCAGGTTAACTTCCAAAGTAAACCGATAAAAAGTAAGAAGAGGTCCATGGGTCTAATCGGTCACCTAAGTAACTGCAGTGTAGCTTTTGCAATGTACATTCATGTTCATCATTCTTACATGACTAATAAAATAATTTTCAACCGGGGTTTTCAAAGGAGAAATCCGGTTATTTAAATGGTGAAAATGGCGAGTGGGCGGCTATCAAAGGGGACCCTTGTTGCATAAATAACTTTTCCTACAACTTTCAAGATAGGACGATGTTCTTTTGCAGAACAATTGTACATATATCAAAAGTGTGCATATTGCTAGGACTTTAATTTCTGATAATTTATGGAAAAAATACAAGCTGTTGATCTTCATTGTTTTTTTGTAAAATATTGCAAATAGGGTACACCTATTGTACGGATAACCTCATCTACAATTTTCAAAACAGAAAATTGTTCTCTTGCTGATCACTTTTACATATATGGTAGGTTTGAATCTTGCCTTGATTTTCATTTCTGGTTATCTACATATTATATACTAGCTGTTGAGCGTAGACATTTATTGGCAAAATATATTGCAAATTGAGTACCCCGTTTCCTTGATTAGGAAGTGTTATACATGTATCAATTCAGGATTCACAAATGGATTATTGATACTGCTCACAGAAGAAAAAAAAACCGGATTGTTGTCACGTTGACAGCTTTTCTGTTGTAAAAGCTTTAAAGGGCAGGTGATTAATTTTTTAAGTGTAGATATAGATACGTTTGACCAACGTTTGCCTTTTCCAGATACTAGTATTAGACAGACAGGGTTCTGTCATTTCTTATAGATGTAGAGTTGATGTGCAAAAAAAAAATCTCGTCTTAAAAAATGTGTGTGGAGTTTTTAGAAAACAAACAAATGGTGTACTTTTTATAGAATATTTTGCAAAGAAATTATTTAGATCTGCGGACTTTTTTGTATTTTTCTAATAAACCGGATGGTATCCCGCACAAGTACGGGAATGAAGAATTAAGAGATTGATGACAATGCTAAAATGTTGAACCGGTTTTTTTTCTTTTGTTTATTTCCGTGTATACTGTGTCTGCCAAATTGCATAGCTGGATATTTAGCCGAAGGATACAATATGAAATATCTAAACTGAAAATGAGTATTATTAAACAGTGCGTGGGTATTTACATATTACATGTATACATAGGATGTCATATCTGTAAATTTTGTTCTTTGGGTCAAACTTCACTATAATTTGTACCACTGCCACAAATGAGATTTTCAGATAAAAAAATGATTTGATAAAAAAAAAATCTGGGAGGGTGACCCCCCCCCCCAAAAAAAAAATAATAATAATTAAACAATAGCTCCCCCGTTTTATGCATACATCATTTATTCATATTGACTTAGAACAAAATTCGATCCTTCTTTACAAATTAATGTCTAAGGTTTATAACCAATGTGTCGTGGCATAAAATTGTATGAAAAAAACCACGCTAATGTATGCATAATTATTTGCATATTTTTAAACCAAAATTGTCGTATCTAAAGTAACTGCCTCATAATAAACCTCCTTACACTTTATGTCAACCGCGTTTATTGGCACCCCGTTGTGGAAAATAAATTCTTTCGATCAAAACTAAAATTGTAGGAAATTATTACAGTTTATTTATTAACCTTTTTGTATTAATCAAAGGCATCTTATCCAAGGTCAACCCGCGACACATTATAGGCGTCCTACAATTTTCGACATGACGTTATTTAGTCAAACTGCGTTCTTTGTTATCCAGTTTTGGAAAGTTGTTTTTCTATTCTCTCGCCAGAGGTCGCACTTCGGTAACTTTTATCCATGATAACTTAAATCAGCATTTACACAATCTTAACTTCTATGTATTATCCAAGTGCGTTCCTAATAAATATATTCAATGTTTACGTTGTCATTCTATATTATTTATTACAAGGATATATTTCTCATGGACTTGGATCCGCCACCTTTACCACCTTTCTCTCATTTTTGCTATTTTGAGCTGGTTGATCGAAAATGAAAGTAGGTTTTTTATTGACTCTTTAAATAATTTTATATCAGATAAAATGTAACTATAGCTTACGGAAATCACGTGTTGAAATACCAAATGTTAAAGCAGTTACGCTGGTGCATGCATTTTTTATTGGCAAAAAGTCTTCATTTATTAGAATAGATTAAAAAAAATCAAAGTACATTTACAACATGTATACTCATCCTGATAAATGTTCAATTCATTCTAATAAGTAGAACTTTCGTACTTGAAAGTTTGTTTGGAAAAAGTACCCAGCCAAGTGTTTACCATATATACAGTAGTTTGCAAAAGAAAAAAAATCAAGTTCAACAGATGATATTTGTTTCACAGATAAACCAGAATTGAAGCCTATGCACTATGAACTTTCTGATATATGTACAATTTATCTGCAAAAGAAAACAGTTCATATATTAAACATAGGTAATCGAAGATTTTGAAGCCCATCTCGTCAAATGGTAACTACAAGCTCGGCATATTTTGCACCGTGTTCTTCTTTCTAGTTAGTGTACATCCCAAGATCAATTTAATGCAAGTATGTTTAAGTAGGACTTATAGTAACCTGGAAATAAAGCTTCTTAAAAAACTTTTAACCTGTTACTTATTTTGAAAATTTTTGACCTAAATTCTAGAAAAAATATATTTAAAATTGTAGCGTAACATATACTGACAACATTAAACAAATCAGAGCAGATCTGAACAATGTACAAAAATAATTGGTCGACATTACAATATCCTAATTTATTTAGATTTTTAAGATGGTTTACAGTTTGTTATTGTCATTATTTCATTACATAATCATTGGAGCCCTGCTCTATAACCAGAACCCCTGACCCAGGAGCCTTGATATTCATTATTTTGAAAATGACAATCTTGTTATCGTAACTAGGTACAAAGTTCATATGCTTAATATTCAGGAGCAAAGGAGCGACGAATTAATGCAGTTTTAATTTTAGCTGGACTTTGCTGAAAGCAAAGCCCTGTCTGTAGGCAGAGAAATCGCCAATGATACCATAAATAGCACAAACTTCAAAAGTAAACACAACAACCGAGCATCGTCAAAATAAAAGCTTCTGCTATACCAAATAGTTGCACAGAGAGCCATATGTTGTCAAATCTATTGGTTTTTTACTATTCTACAAATTAATTCAGCGCTGATTGTTTTCCTTTTTAAATTAACTACGTGTTTTTTTTAAACAAGACAATGCGTTTTGGGCACATATACAGTGGTAGCAACGTTATTGTTGACAAACGACACGCACGATTCTGATACACGAACGATCACGCACGATACACGAACGATCACGCACGATACACGGACGATCACTAACTTACTGAATGCTCACGATACACGAACAAAAACGATAAAACACGCAAATGAACGATTCTACACCATTAAACACGCAAAATCAAAATTAATTTTTAAGATTAGAATTAAGAAAACATATTGCTTTAATTTGTATTGCTTTATGTTTGTGTTTTATTGAAAAGCGGCATGTACAGTAGCAATGCACTGTTTTATATTTTACGAGTAAACAATTTACAAATTCATATAAAAAAATATATGATTCATACACAAATTAATTTTTGTCTCCATAACGAATAATAACTTAAGTTTAAATGAATTGTAGATAATGCATTAACTATATGAATTTATTACCTACAAGTTGACTGTTTATGTAATCAAGGTCCCTTACGTACGATTTAATTATGCGGGATAGAGGTAAATTTGTTACCTTGTTCCATAGAATTTCGATTTTACACATAGAATATTTTCATTATTTTCAGTACATAATTGATTTATTGCTATTTATTCTAAATGTTAAAGCGTCTATTAAAAAAAATATTTCAAACAAATGTTTTTTGTATTCTCATTTGAAAGAAAAACGTTGGGGATAATCGTTTACTTTAAAACGGGGAGTGGGTAAGCTTGACCGCTTCATTCAACGTGTCGCTCTTGCTTATATGATTAAAATTATGTGTCAAGACACAATGGATGCTTGATATAGGCTGACTTTAACATTATGCAAAACTAACTCGACCGAACAAAGGATTGAATTAGCTGTGGAAATACTTGATAAATGTATTTAACCACGAAAGAGAGAATAAATGCTAACAACTGTCAATGTTTTTCTATAAAAAAAACCTTAAAATTCAGTTAAATTCACATTGTTTTACAAAAAAACTTGTCGTTGTTTTAAGAAATAATCCTGACATTCCGTAAAAAAAGTTACAAAACGAAAAAACCGCACGATCACGCACGAACACGCACGCAAAAAAACGCAAACTATTTTTCCTGATACACGCAGGATCCCGCACGTTACACGAACGATCACCCACGTTACACGAACTATTTAACACGATTGGCTTGTCAACAATAACGTTGTTACCACTGTACAATGCCCATGAATTTCTATCAACTACTTTTCAAAGCATTGGTGTTTGGCTGCACAAAGAAATATTAAGGTGAAGTAGGTTGAACTTAGAACGGTTGTTACAAATTTAAATGCAACTGTTGATTGTTTCTACTAGACAGACATATTTTAATTTATAGCCGCTAACAAAATAATTCAGTCGCTCTCTGGGGCATTTGCGACATTAAAAGCATGAGAGAGAAAGATAGAGAGGGAGGGAGATAAAGAGAAAGAGATTGCCAGTTTTTACTACAAAATATGCATAATGACACATCGCACCGGCTTTCAGTACTACCTCGGTACTTTGATTACTTATAAGAATCCCACCCTAACACAATGACCCCTGACCCCGGGCTCGTTAAGCGGAGTAGAATCGTTGACCTCCTTATTAGAACATCATTCCATCTCAAGTAAGTTCTTGGTGTAATCCGGTAATCAATTAAATCTTAGACAATGCAGATAGGGTGCGTTTTATAAGGGAAATGCAGATACTAATAATGAAACCAATGCATGGCTTATGATTCTCGGTATAATTTGATAAATGAGGATTTAAAACACACCATGACAAATTGTTACAAAACATAATAAAGTGGTCAAGAGGAATGCTAAGCACACTTGTAATCTGAATTTAAAAGAAAACGTTATGCAATCATTTGAATATACAAAATAAATGTGATACCTGATGGCTTCTCGTAATAATATATTAGTTTCCTCTTCTTAGCATACTCAACCAATATCCTTTCAAGTTCTTCACATTTTGTTTCTTCAAGTAAAAACTGCATAGCAATGACGTTAGATGTGGTAATAATCTCTTCTTCCAAAAGAACCAAAAAACAATCTGCTGCAGTTGTTGCTTGATTTAATTTTGTATGTTCTTTAATATTGCAGGATGCTACAATGAAAAGGTCAATTTATAATTACCAGTTTGCTGGGGTTTTTTGTTTTGTTTTGTTTTTGTTTTGTTTTATTTTTTAAAGTAAAATTTTTGTGAAAAGACTTACCTCGAATGAGAAATTTTAGTTGATTAATCTTTTCTGTAGGGAATTTCTCTGCTAGGTGATTAAGCAATTTGCTAATCGGAACACGAGATCCACCATCCATGTGAAACTTGCTTACAGGTCATGTATTATATAATCATGAATGAGAGAAACATGAATTGCCAATAAGATTGGTTTTATTCAATGAACAAAACCATAATAATAGAAAAGTAATATTAAAATTGTATTTGTGGATTGCTATCTAAATTGACTCTTACCAAGAGTACTTTGTTTTCTCCTTAAATTATCTTCAGTGATTATATCTTAAAAATAAAATAAACAACAGGAATAATTAAAGTACTGACGCAAGTTAATTTTATCGATTATTATTCATTTTAGAACCAACGATACGTTAGTTGCATGGCAAGTCGTTTCTTATATATGCATGTATTTGAATTATGCACATTTTTATGATATGAATGCTCGGACATTTCCGAAAAGATTTCGAGAAAACCAATATGAATCATGTCGTGTAATATTAAAATATACTATTAATTCTATCAAGGTAGATATCAGTAATCGAAATATTTCTGGACATTATATGGATCCTATCAATATTGAAAAGGAAGAGAGATTCTCGGCTTGTCGAAAATTTACGGAAACCACCGATCGTCTGGTTGAACAAGACTATAGTAATCTCGGCGAAGGAATACATACAACTACCACAAATATCCAAATTGTTCCTATCATTTAAAATCTGGCTATTTTCAGGGTATTTATAAATAAGTTTCCTTGAAAAACAGTGCTTCAGAATTCATTACAGCAAATTTATCGATTATTTCGAGAACTAAGCTTTGTCAGCGGTGATGATTTGTGCTTAGGTCCAAACACTGTTTCACTTCCGATTTGCCAGAGTGATTGCATAGGAGAGTTGATTAAAATCAACTCCCAAAAAATGTAATTAGACCTTTTTTGTCTTCAACAAAAAGAAAGGGTTTTCCGACATTCCCGTTTCTACGAGTCACGTATGATAAAATCAGGTATATAAGAAACATAAATAGCAAATTAAGATTTTTTAATAAAAAACAAAACAAAACAATAATGATGTATAGTAACAATGGACTTTTGTCATACCAGAAGTCTAAAGTGTATCTTACCAGGACGTTTTTGTTTTCTCTTCAGACTGTCTTGACATATTTTACCTTGAAAAAAAAATGAACACAAGAAATAAAAATGTGTAATATTTATCAATCATTTTAAAACACAACTGTAATTATTTCTATTAAACACTGACGATATTATATTTTATATAATATTTTGATATGCTTTGTTCCAAACATATACAAAACAAATAAATTCCTATACGTAAAAAATTTCTATTATGTTTATGTATTGTTTTAGTATGATAGTTAATATACATTTTCTACTACACATTAATATAAGACAATGTTAATATGTTGAACCTTATTTTTGTTCATTGTGTTTAAACTGTGTCCGATTGCATGTCTGGTGTTTAGAGGAACAGACAAGGATAAAAATCTTAACTGAAAGCGATGTTTTATTTACTTATTTCTTTTTGTTGTAGGATTGAAAAAAAAATTCAAATTTTATCTCAAACAACTGATTTAGTATTAAGTGCGTCGTATTTCTGAATTTTGTTCTTAGGGTCAAATTAAATTATAATTTTTATCACTGTTCTAAAAAGAATTTAAAACAAAAGTGTTTTTTTTTAAAATAGAGACAGATGCTTTAGAAGGGAAGATAATTAATGCTGAAGTACTAAATTTTGCCTTAAAAAAGACAAACAAATGACAAAAATCCGTGGCCTAAGAGATAAGGTTTTGATTTTAAAAGGTTGTTTCGAAGGATTTTGAATTGTTTGTTAGAAGAGCAGTCAATTTTTCAACAACAAAAACATACAATTCTCAAGTCCAAAAAAATAAAGCATAGTAACATGTATACCAGAAGCATGAAACACCAATCAGATATTTTAGAACTGACACCTTATCAGACTATTTAATGTAATATATAAATTAGCCTCAAGCTGTATATTGCTGAACAAATTAAAACTGACCTTTATAAATAAATGTCAGACATTACTTTTAAAAGGCGGATTTATAGGTTGAAATATTAGGATAGTTTATGACATCAGGGTTGTCTCTAAGACCCGGGAGGCGGGGAATTAGTATGATGTTAAGCAATTTACTGAATATAATAATGTACCTTGCCTCTTGATGATATTTGACTTTGAGAAAGCGTTTGACTCACTCTCCAAAAAAACTTTATGTAAACAGTTTTAGATTTTTTTAATTTTGGATCATCAATAAATAGATGGTAAAAAAACTTGTTATTGTGGTATCAAAATGTGTGTCATTCAAGATGGACAGATTTCAGAGTGTGTGTATACACACATATATATATGTGTGGTTTACAGACAAAGTGATCGGATATCTCTATATCTGTTTCTGCTGTGTGTTGAAATCTAAGGCATAATTGTTAGAAATAACAAAATCATTAGGAGTATAATTATTTGATGGAGAAGAATATAAACGTTCTATATATGCAGACGAAACATCTGTAATATTCATAATATTCAAGGTTCACCAACATCTATGTATAGCATTCACCAAGACGTACATCACTTTGCAAATATATCAGGGCTAAGAATTAATTTTCCAAAACCAAAATGATTTGAATAGAAAGTAAAAAAAAATTCAAATGAAGTTTTCTATCACTCAAGAGGGAAACTTAATTGGCTGTATAATAGTTTTGACATATTTGGAAAAAAAAATCATTATATTTGTCAGACATGCTAGACCTAAATGTTTTTCTAAAGGTGATCGAGATTAAAAAATATTTAAGCAATGGAAAGTAAGAAGGGTGATCCCAACAGGCAGACTTACTGTTCTTAACACACTAATTAAACCAAAATTAAACCACGTAGTTCTTGCATTGCCAATGCCTAATGATGCCTTTTTAAGATCTTGTTAACGTAATGTTTGAATGTCTACGAAACAGTAAAATACACAAAGTTAAACAAGAGATGTTCGTAAAACACTTAAGCCACCTCTTTTTGAAACATTTGTGAAAAAATGAATGTAAATGAATTTTCAATTCAAAATATACAGTAATTATTGGAATGGCAATGCAAATGATTTTTTTTGATAAATAAAGCATTGATAAAAGGATTATTTCTGAATACTTCATTATTACCTGGAATCATCATTTCTACCTTTCCGATTCGGTTTTTGGCCTCTATTTTAAAAGTGCAATTTTCTAGTTTTTCTGGATGTTTTATAACTAACACAGGGTGGGGAAAAGTACTTGTTGTTCCATTATATTCTTCAGCACTAACATTGATTGCTTGATAATTGTTTGAATCGTTTTCCTTTATGCTCCATTTCACAACATGCGGAACTGGTACTGATTTAATTGTCGTCGTAAGCCACTGGCTTCCATCTTCTTTTTTCTCGCAAAAAGGTTCTTCTAAAAGAATCTCTGGAACACCTATAATATATATATATATATATATATATATATATATATATATATATATATATATATATATATATATATATATATATATATATATAACTATTATGATGTTTAAAGCCATTAAGCGGTTCTTATTGTTTTATAATATTAATACAGGACATTATACTTGCTTCTATTAACTAGTTATTTAAGCAATTCGGTTTTTTTTTTGCTTCTTTCTCAAATATAATTCATATAATCAATAAAAGCCAAAATTATAATCATATTCCTGTTATCAAGTAATTGTTTAATCTCATTGTATTATTTAATACAACACAGGTATTGTTATTTTGTTAAAAATTTCTTTTTTTTTATATCACTAAGAAATTTTCATTATTTCACTATTATTATTATTTACCTTTCAAAGATCCACGTTTCCTTGATATTGGTGGTATTGGATAAAATGTGATGCAATAGAAATTATTTTTAGCTTAGGGTCAGGAGATAGGAGATATATTGATTTTACATCAAATTGTAGGAAAGTAGGTTTGTAATTTTTTCTACTGGAGCCTTAAAAGAAAATGCTGACGTATGATTATTTATCACTGATGGAGCGCATGTCTCAGTACCCATGGGTGTTAGGCCAATAATTCAAAAGTTCCTGGTTCAAACCCCGTTGATGTTATGTTTTATGCACAAGACAAGGTACCTTATCTACATTGGCTCAGTGTACCCTGCTGAAAATGGGTACCAGCTTATGCTGGGAGTTAACCTGCAATGGACTGGTGTCCCATGTAGGCAAAATGAATGACTCTCATCCGCCTAGCACCACGGATACCGTGGATAAGCACCAACCTAATGAGCCTAATGAAGCGGAAAGTGTTAACAAATACTTGGAAACGTAGTATGTTACCTAGAACAATTCCTTTGCTCCTAGTCTCACCAACCGCGTTGATAGCAATAAGTTTATAATCTCCAGCGTCATTATAACTGACGTTGTTGATTATCAGTGATTGGTTATTTACATCCACTTTCAAATATTTCCCACCGCTTCTGCCAATGTTAAGCTTAATACCGTCTTTAGTCCAATACACATCAGTTAAAGTAGGCGATTCGTCATAAAGAAAGACATCACATCTCAGTTTGACTGCGTGACCTTGTAAGGTGCATGTTCCTTCAGATATGTTTGGTCGATCTGAAACAGATTTCGTAGCAAACAAAATTAAAGTTAAACTCCCTATGATTTTTAGAACAGCAAATATTCTTAAATATTACTCAATAGTTAAAAAAAATAAACCAATATACCTCCTGTAATTTGTAGGAAATACTTATTGCTCGTGCACTTTCCCATTAAATTCCATACAACGACCTGATAATATTGTTGGTCATTTAAAGTAGTTTGCCATAAAAGTAAAAACGGAGAACGTGGATCAGTACTACTTCCAAAATATTTCCTCTCGTAGATATCAACATGATTAAAAGTTGTTCCATCAAGACTTTTCTGCCATTCCACTTTGTCAGGAAGAGGACATCCAGATACGCGACAGTCGAATCTAGTATCTGATCCACAGATGACCTTCGAATTCGACGTTGAAAGTATTTGTGCACTAGGTATGTCTATAGAACAGAATAAACAATGATTATTTAAAATGTATTATCAAAGGAATTCTATAGAAATTGGTAAAAGAACATTCATGATGCAGATAGCATGAAGATGTTATAATTTTTTTAAGGAGGAATGTATCATTTAGTCAAGTAATCAGCTTGTATGCAACGGGTCATAAAATGTAAAAATAAAACTTCTACTACTGACTATGGTGCATTAGATTATCAGTATTGACTTGATCGCATTTACTTATAAGGGTGGACATGCTGTATTGCGTGTCCTTGCGTATAAAATCGGGGTATGGAATGCACACTTATGTAGTGGTCAACTGAAGTTGTATTGCTTCCTCCCGTTTTTATACAGGTAAGATAAATAAATACACTTGCTCGCATTCTCAAAAGTAAAGTTAATAATTTCAGGGAGTAGCTCAAATCTTATTTTCAGAATTTTTTTAAAATGAATAGAAATTTTTAAAGATTTCAGTGTATTTAATATTTCTAATAAAATATCATATTCGAAATTGTTATATCACAATTAAAGAGTAGTTACCTGGAAGACATATTTCTGTCTTTTTTTATACAGTACGAGACACCTGCTAATCCCCATGTAGAGAAGGTGAATATTATTAAACTAGAGTGAACGGTATAAAATAGTACGCTTAATTATAAATTAAGTTCCCCGACATTTCAATTTAAAATATTCAACATCTGCTCTTCACTAAAAGATTTCGTCAAAATAAATTTATATCATATACGAAATCCATGGTCTTGGGTAACCTTTAACAGATTCGCTATTATTATTTTGTAAAGAAATAAATAAAAGTAAAAACAATAATGATAAATAAAACCTTATCAATATTTCCATCACTGTTTTCCATTCTATCTATCTATCTATCTATCTATCTATCTATCTATCTATCTATCTATCTATCTATCTATCTATCTATCTATCTATCAGTCAGTCAGCAGAGAATCATATCGCGACATGAATTACTGTGTATGGATGCATTATTTAGGAATATACAGAGATGCAAATGTAATTGAGAAAACCAAATTGAACTAAACCTCCATTACTGCAATTTTTTTTACCTGTTCAAGATCTTAAAGAGACAATATGGCGCATCTTATCATAAAACCCACTTAAAAAAAATCGGAGCGGGTTCGGTATTTTTGTACTACTCATAAATGTATAAACGTTCAGAAAATTACTAATTTCTCCGTGAAAAAATCTAATTATTTCTTTAAAATTAGTCATTAGGTATAACCTATACGTATAAACATCGTCACGTATTACGGGGTTCAGCCTTCTATACTACTACGCATGCGTATTTATTGTAAACAAAACCCATGCAGGTCTTGCCAAGAATTTCCTAGCCATGTTTGTTGGTAAAAATATGTCTTTTATACCTCTCGCAGGTAATCATTGTTAAAAAAAAAAAAAACAAAAACAAAAAAACAGCACAATTATGATTTTGGTAGCATGCATTTTGCGTGCTTATCAAAGGAGTTGACTACAATCTAATTTCTTTTTTTTTTTTTGTAAGAGAGACCCCTTGAGGGGTTATTTGACATATATATGTCTGTTCATTTTAAAATGAACTAAAATTGGTAAACCATTAATAGATTATCGAGAAAATGATGATGTGTTCCGTTTATAGAGTCCTTTTTACGTCGTATACCATGATGATCGTAGTCTGACAAAGATCGTGTAGTTTTCAGCAGATGTCAACTATTGTCAATCAAATCCACGTGGTTCAAATAAACGATATGAGATAATTCCGGTTTGTACCACACTTAAATTTCCGGATGCTTATAATTACATTATATAGGTAGGTACATGTAAACTTTTACAATCAACGTTATTTCTTGTTTCCTAACGATAAAATGGGTAAATCTGAAGTTATTCAGTGAGTTATTCACTTGTGCTGAAACGAATTTTCGAATTCGTGAGTATATAGTAAATTTCTTTAAATCGAATGTACATTTAGCATTTGAATATTCGGTTACATGTTTAACCCCCTTTAAACTATGCAGCATCATTTTGTTTTCGTTACAATGGATAAGAAGAGCTGGGTTTGGGAACATTTTACTCTGAACAAAAGAAAAGGCAAAGCCATTTGCAAACTTTGATATATGACTGCCATACTTGTTAACATTGAAAGTAAAGGCAGGGTTAAATCGTCCAACATTCCGGATTTATCGATTTATATAAGACGATGAAGAAATAACTTGCTAAAATGTTTGAACCAGTGTGAGTAACAGAGTGTTAATATCGAAAGGTACATCGAATTTTTTTTAAAGATACTTCGATATAATTTGTTCTTTAATATACATGACATTTCCGAAAACGAGGTCGTTTTGGGGTTTATAATTCTGTAATCAAACATGGCGGAAATATTTAAAATGACTTACGAAGTTATGTATCGGTCTCATACAAGGGTCAGGACTGCAGTATATTATTAAAGAGGTAATAAATCTTTAGATTGTAGATGATGGAGATTTTAAAAAATATAAATATCATTTGCATAAAAAATAAATGCGCGTGCCACCTTATTCAATGCGTACTTATACATTAAGCGTCAAGTTCGAAATGACATGTTTAAGCAGTTTACACATACAATCACAAAGTGATATAAAACTATCAAACATGCTTAATACCTTGTAGATGACCTCTCCAAATATTTGAATACGGATTGAATAGCACTCACGGATATTCGAATTTTGATTGATGGTATTCGTTAACATTTGTTTTCAGCTGTACTGTTTCTTAAATCCAAAAATATATCAAGTTGTTGATTTGAACTGCATACTTCCACTTCACAGTAGTGAAGCGGAAGTAGTAATCGATATCGTACATAAAATTTCTGTTAAAAATTGTGTTATCTAAACGATCTATTAATAGTATGCAACTAGTTGACTTGAAAATTAATAAGGTTTGTCCTTTTACCAGGTCAAATAGGTGTAAAAAGTTTGATAAATATCCGTGCATGTGTTTACTTTAAATCTTGCTTTTAAGCCTACCACACACACACACACACACACACACACACAGCAGCAGCGATGCTATATCCCCTTCGTAACAAGTTGCGCGAGGGGATAACTAATTAAACGAAAACTTACAATATATTCATAGTATAATTACGAACCTAAATTCATACTCTTTGAAACGGATCCAACAGCATTTGAAACTGTACAGGTATATTCTCCCTTGTCTTCTTCACCTGGACTCAAAATTTCAATACAATTATCTGCTAATCCTCCTCCACGATATTTGTCGTTTGGCAAATCTAACACCGATGCATTCTGTGCCCATTTTATCTCTTTGACATTTGGAGAGTTACCCAAGACTCTAAACACATAGTGAATATATAATTCTTCTGTTTTTGATGTGACAACCAAGTCCTCTAAACATGGTGGCTCTATAAGGAAGAAGAAATTTTAAAAAAATCAAATTAAATAGAAAACTTCACATCTAAAAGATATTTAGCCATTAGCTTATTTAAATATTTACTTATAGTCATAATAACATGTAAACTCAAAATAGTATGATCATTTTTTTTTATCTGCAATACACTTTATT